>NC_051176.1:115699293-115734871 GCF_013339695.2 Rhipicephalus sanguineus | reverse complement strand
CGGCTGTTCTTCTCGCTATTTCATGACGTTCCGCTGTGATGCTTAACTGAACTTGATCGCTGGTCTATTTGGTTTAACATTGTAACGGTGTTGAAACAGCGCATATGACGAATGCCAAATACAAGAAGAAAGAACGAAGATCACGAAGCACCGATTACCAACCCGGTGGGATTACTGCAAATGCAGGATAATAAATTGAGAGCGCCGTAAACACAACCAAGTCGGCATTGAAATCAGCGCAGCTGGCGCGATATCAAGCGTTGCTATCCTCTTGTATCAAGCGTTATAGCAAGCGTTGTTAGCCTCTTTTGCATCTTAGAAAAATCGAGCTGGCATGCCAGTGACCAATGCGTAATATGGTCCGGCCCGTACCCCAAGAAAAGGTAAATGCAGACGTATACACCGCGTAAATACCGTAGGTACCTGTAGATGACATCGATGCATTTGAAACAGAATCCAACGACAAACTGCGCTTAACAGCATTCCATTTTCTTCGCTGAGAACTTTGAGCCTGCAACACTGCAGTAACGAAGACGTGCTTCATCGATCAACTATTTCAAAACGACGCGCTTACTTCTAGATTCACGTCGTAGGCACTGTAGTCACTGAATTACGACATCCGCATCGCACTCGCGAAAACAGCATCGTGTTTCCTTTAATCAGATTTGTACGACAAAAATGCATTTAGGTGTCTAGCATTTTCTTGAAACCGCATTCTAACCGATACTTTATAATCAAACGGTGAATGTGTGGCGGCGTCCAGATGTCCCTACAGGATCTGCTCAAACGCGCAGGTAGCGCGTTGCGAAGGGCGATGGCAGATGCGGCTGGAATTTGATTTGTTCCCCTGATGGGGCACTGAGCCCTCGCTGTCCACTGTGGCACCGCTTGGTCGAGCTGAAGTTCCCTTTAAAGGCGTTCTTTAAATCTTAGCAGCAGAGGTGAACAGAATGTTTTTTCAGAAGTTCACTCGCTATGAAACGGGTATACCTGAAAGAAAAACAAAATCAACAGAACATATTTTTTCCCGGCAAATAGTAAGGGGATGAAACGTAACGTGCAAAAGCTTTTGCAAGGCTTCGTGATATCGCAGACAAATGCATTTGCAGCAATCGATGTGCGGCATCGCGGAAACGCCCTACAGAATAGCGCGCTCCGGCACATCTGCCTCCGAAACATGTTGCGAAATACAGCGCCTTAATACTTAGCAGTTATTCAGAGACCTACTTCATGATGCTGGAGATTAATTCACCGGCTTCAGCGATGACATTATTATGGCTAGAAAAAAATAAACAAAAAAAACCGCCATGCCTGCGCGGTACACGCAGCACAGTCTCAGCGAAAGCTGGAAGATGGACCTTTCTACAGAGCCCGTTGTAAACTCTCTTGGGGCAACTAATACAAGTACACTAGCAGGGTATCCACTACGCCATAAATAATAATTTTTGTGAAGTGGGGAGGCACCCATTATACCATTATTCGTCATTCTGCGGAGAAGCGCGGTATACCCGCTACACATCTGCAAGGCATTATGCGCACTTTGTTGAAGCTGTGGCTGATGACGGTGAAGAATTATGGCTGAGCCCTTTGTAGTGGGTGGGAAGCTTTTAAACCACACAGTCGTTGCGCGATTCGCATGGTATGACGCCTGGTGGTTATTCTGCTCTTCTATCACGCTATATTAGATATGTTAACGCAATTCCTTGTCCGACATGATGCCTGTATACGGTCTTTTTGCAAAGGGAGCTTCACGCGCCGGCGTGGCTCTGTAGTATAATACTCGACTGACATGCAGAGGACCCGGGTTCAAATCCCATGTGTTTCTGGATATTTTTTTTGTCACTTTGTTTTCTTCTTACTTCGCGCGATAGTTATATATATATATATATATATATATATATATATATATATATATATATATATATATATATATATATATATATATATATATATATATATATATATATATATATATATATATATTGTCAGGGAAGAGAACAGAAACATAGACACAACGCCTGTTCACTAGGCCGGCTGTTCTATTCTGCTCCTTCGTCGTTGTCTTCCCTCCGCTTGCCTAGCACAAGACCTTGCGCGAGCGGCGCTGCCTTCCTTACACTCGGCCACGCTGCGGCATTGCATGGCCATCGAGCTGCGGAAATGCCTCTGGAGGGCGATGTTGGCTGTTTCTTGCCGGTCTTTGCATGTCTCGGTACTCGTGCGACTGTGTTGGGTGAAGTGCAGATGTTTCAGGCGGGCGACACTGGCTGTGCCGCGTTGGTCGTCGCAGGCCCACAGGCGCTGGACCCTTAAGCGCCATCTTTAGCGAAAACGTCTCTGGCGGGCGGTACTGGCTGTGCCTGGGTGGTCTGTCTTGTTCACGCCGCGACGTGTCTTGCTGTAGTGTTGACGCCTCAGCTGGCTGACATTGGCTGCCTCGTTGCGTCCGCAGGTCTCGGCCACGCTGCGATTCGACGTGCTCTGCAGAAGGCGCAACTAGCGGGTAGCAGTGAGTAGTCGCTGCCGGACGAAGGTGCCTCCGACGATGGTCCCGTCGCAGTCCTGAACATGCTGTCGGAGGTCCTTCGCACCGTAAGGTTGACGGCCGTGACATTTCAAGGAGAGGGAAGATAACCTGAGCGTCCACCCTATTGTCTCGTCCCGCAGAGCTGCCCAGGTCAGGGGAGCTTATGTGAGCTTGCCTAGCACAAGACCTTGCGCGAGCGGCGCTGCCTTCCTTACAATATATATATATATATATATATATATATATATATATATATATATATATATATATATATATATATATATATATATATATATATATATATATACTGAAGAAGCTTTTCCAATGGGCCAAACGTACTTGGGAAGAGAAGAGACACAACTAAGCGGGTATTTGCTCATAAGGCCTGACGAAGACCGGTCCTCCGGTCGAAACCGTTGGCAAATAACATTAAGACAACCGCTTAGTTGTGTCTCTTCTGTATATATATATATATATATATATATATATATATATATATATATATATATATATATATAATATATATATACATATATTATAGATTATAGGGACTTTTTCCGAATCACTTTCATGACCCGACGTTGGTCCTTGGTAGAATACTTGACTGCTACGCGGAATACCTTTTATTTTTGTCTTTACATCCATTGGGATTTATTGCTCACAACCAACGCCGTCGACACCGACACCGCCTTTCCTGCTACAAGGGCTCTTTAACGCTATCGCGTAAAAAAATTAAGAGCAAGATGTTTACTTTTTAAAGGAGCTGCACTACGTAAAGGTCCCAGAAGCTTTGGGGATAAATTAATAAGAGAACAAATATGGGTTGCACATTTGGTCTTTCGCACCCACCGTAGTAGCTCAGCATGTAAGTTGTCGCGCTGCTCGAGGACGCGGGTTCGATTCCCAGCCAAGGCGGCCGCTTTTTGGAGGGGGCGAAATACAATAACACTCGTGTACTTAGACATAGGTGCACGTAAAGGAACTCCAGGTGGTCAAAATTAATGCGGAGCCCCCCATTATGGCATGCTTCATAATCATATACTTGCTTTGGCATGCTAAACCCCGAATCTCACTCTGTCTCTCCCAGGAATAACGTAAAATTGCAGTTTTATGGAAGGATTATGAAAAAAATGCCCCCACCTCCCCGAAGGGAATCGTGAGGAAATGCGAATGCATTTCTTGCGCCGAGAGGCCGAGAGAGGGTACCGTTGCCGTCAGACATTCGCCCTCGCCGACTTCCTTGAGAGGCGCCCAGCCAGCGAACGGTCGAGAGTGAGGCGCGTGAGGACGGGAGAGTGAGGCGCGTGCGGACGGGAGAGTGGGGCGCAGGGAGGAGAGAGAGCGAACGGCGAGAGAAGGAGCGGCGAAGAACTGCACCTACCCTCTCCTACACTCTCTCGCACCACATGCTCCGGTTGCTAGCGCGCGCGCCCGCAGCTGTTGCTATGGGAGAGGGCGCCGCGGACAACGCCGGATGCCTCACATAGCCCGACTAAGAAGTGCATTCGCATTTAAAAAAGCAACTCTCTCAGTTGCTTACGTCTCTCAGTTTAAGCGTGCATCCATTTTTTGACTCCTCTGCTACTCGCTGCATGCGTAGTGCGGTGTCAGGTTGCTCTATAGATCTACGTAGATACGTTTCCGAAAGAGGCCTGTATTACACAAAACTATGGCAAAATGTTGCCGGGACTTTTGTTTATGCAAAGATTTTGGTAATTTCACTTTTTACAGGCACCCTAAATCTCGCGGTAGTATTGGTTTCTCAGAAAGCCTTTCGTTTTGTAAATTCAACACTTAGAAAACATAGAAAAATAATGCGTAAGTGAGCAAGTGAACAAAAGAATCATGATCGTGACTTATAAAACATGTGAGCAATGCGTACGAAGGTAAAAGCTTTGATAGATTGTATTGTCGCAGCCGAAACCGAAAGACCCGTTCAACCGTGCTGGGGTCTGTGTTTTGGCTTTAGCATTATCTTTGTATCACGACATAATTCTGACTTCTTGCCGCAGTTTTAAATGCGAAGCATTTCTTAGCGAACCTTTGGCACTTTGAGCGTTTCTATCTACGTATCTATCTATCTATCTAGCCGCCTACGTCTGGGTGCTCTCATGATCGCCTCCTTAATTTCGTGTAGACCAAAATTGGCATGGGAGGGCAAGAGGATTTGCCGAATATGACTGTCGGGTCATGACATGAATAACGTGAAAATCCTGTCGCGTACGTCGTCAAACCATTTCATCTGGACACGTGTGGCACATACCCGTTTACCACGGCCCGCGGTGTACGGGTATGCGCCACAGGTGATTGACAGCTTATATATACCCAGGAACGGCGGGAACAAACATTGGTAACTTAAATGCGAGAGCGTTAAGAAAAACCGTCATTGGGAGCATTAATCCGACGAATGGAAAGAATGAAAATTAGGATCCCAGCAGGAATCGAACCCAAGCATTCTGGGTGGCAATCAGGTATTCTACCACAGAGCCACGCCAGGTCTATAAACTGGTTTGAAAAAACAGCCTATTCAGGCGTAATGTTGGTGCAACGTCAGTTGTGGTTGTGGTGGTTGCTATCTAATTTTACAAGAAAGCAATAAACACTACATATGTATTCCTACAATACAGGCGTCATATCAGATTAACGTCTGTGGTTCCAGTTTTGACTCCGTTTTTATAGCAGTCTAATAAAGATTACAGTTGTATTGCTATGATTCAGCACGCTATATTGAAGCATTGCTTGACCCCGAAGGAATAGATTAACGAAAGTTACGTATGATATTCACATTATCGCACCATATAATGCACGTAGTCCGCCCGAACGACGCTGTATCCTCTTCATTTTCTACAAGGCTCGACGATGGCCTTAAGCTGACCGAGAATGATGCCAGATTGATTGACAGCCGCTTTGTAGACTAGGCTGCGTATGCCACATACGCCCAGGTAGTCCACGAATACGAGGAGCGCCATCCAGTGATGTTGGTCTACGTCGCACTATCCAAACCTACCAGCCTCGACGGCCTATACCTCACCAACGCGAAGGGTGACTTGAGGTTCCAACATGTCGCTGGATCTATCGACGGACAATTTGTCAATGAAATGACCGAGGCATCCACGATTTCCAACAGCTGTACTATACCTCATACTTCACTGCGCATGGACCCCTCGTCACCGCAATCACGACCAGATCCGATAACAAGTCATGACGAGCTGCTGGTGCTCACTGATCACGGTGATGATGACCTTGTTCAAGAACTGTCAAGAACCTCTTCCACACAGGCACACGGGTTTGTGAAATGTGCGTACGTTCTCCATCATAGGGGACAAGTATAAGCACTACATATCAGCTTACCGCTTCTGGTGTTGGTAATACCCACGTTGCCCGTTGGCAGCGTTACCCAACTGTAAACAACTCGTTATATAACATATATGCGGCTCTTCAACATATATGTGTGCGTATCAAATTTACAAATCTTTCGCGTCATTCTGTAACGTTTCGCTCAGTAAAAAGAATTACGCCACAGTCACCTTCCCGCCGCATGCTTCGCATAACATCGACTCTCACGGCACGTGGGATCTGCCGAATTTTTATATAATGTATAATGCAGGTTTGTTTCTGCAACACACGATCTCTGCATTTAGAGAAGACCACCATTATACCACGGCTAAAGGAAAAGCTGAGGGATAAACTTGCAGCAGCGAAAAAAAAGAAAGAAAGAAAACACGCTTTATATTCAAAGACGTCTGCCGCTGTGATGGTTGCTTTTCTTTTTCACAAATCCTTGTAAACAAACTAGCGCCGAATTCACGAAGCTTGTCGTTTGCAAGTGCGCTTTGCTGTTGGCCGTTCGACTTTACTAATGTGTCCAACAACATGATTGGCTTAAATTTTCTCTCACAGAAAGTTCTAATATAAGATGTTCTTCAGCTGCTTTTAGATCCCGTTGTTGTTGACCTTCAAGTGACCTTGACCCAAAAGCCAGAGCCGCTATTCGGGCAATCAAACCAGAACATACGGGCAACCAGTCAAAGGCTAAGGAAATGCGGTCCCTGGCCCCCAACCCTTTGTACAGGACAGCATTATATGCACTAATTACTGCCCATACAAGTTGCCAAAAATACTTCTTCCGAGTTCTTAATGTTTGTTAGCAATTTCACTGGAGCTGTAACCTCTAGTACGTTGAAGTTTTGTTTGTAATTTCCAACATAGACGTTTCAAAGGCAGATACAGGGCACCATACATTTGATTGTCATTTTTTTGGCGCTGAGACAGGTTGTCTGTGCTCTTTTTAATGCCAGCAGCGCGCGAGTTTCGCGGCGCGGGTTTTGCGCCGCCTCCTTCGAGAGATGGCGCCGCGCTGCGTGATCACGTCGGCAGCGTCCAGCGCGGCGCAGGTGGGGATTGGCCGAGACGAGACTTGCAACGATGTTCAGTTCAAAACAGGTTCATTCTGGCTCACTAAGTTTTCAGGCCTGCGTCGCGTCGTAACCGCACAGTAAGACTGTGGCTAGTGTCATCCCGAACCAGTCTGCTTTGCTGGTAGCCATTTCATGCTTACATCTACTCTCAATTACGGGAGAGCCAGCGATTATTTTTTTTTGTGTGTGTGCATGTGTGTGAATACGCGAGCTCGCGCACGCACGCACGCACACACACACACACACACATGCACACATACACGCGCGTGCACACACACACGCATACACACACACACACGCACGCACGCATGCGCAAACACACATATAAGACAAATCTTATGCTGGAATTTTTCTTCATCGAAAATTTCAGTCAGTCGTTATGAAGGACACATTAGCCAATTAAGCTGACCCATGGCAAAGATCCCTTACGAAATGAATACTTTGTGATTACGACCCCAGGTTTTTATAACTGTGAAATTTAATGGTCACCACGAAGCGTCCACGTCGTTGGAGTGAATAGTAGAAGACAGCGAAGGCAGCCGGCAGCATCTAGGAATACGACGTTTATTAGCTATTCCGTTCGATGCTACAAGTTTTGTTCTCTGCGTAGAGTTTGCGCTCTGTGTGGACGGCGGGATGACATGTTAGCAAGGAAAAGAGTTTGTATCATTGCTTCGTCGAAATATTGCGCGGTGGTGGAATAAAAAGCCCTATTTAGGACAAAGTGTAAAACCTACGCTCAAAGAAAAAAAGGTGTCCTGTGACTCTTAATTCATACATGTGAGAATCAATGTGTAGCACTCTCTTTAAAGAGTCATACTGACTCTCTTTTCGAAGGTCAGGTGTTCCACGACTCTCCTAAAGAGAGTCAAAGTGACTCTCTAAAGGGAGTGCTACACATGTGGCTCTCACATGTATAAAAGAAGCAGGATTGAAAGTTAGGCGAGTTGGTTCGCATTCATTGCTTGAAAATGAGCGGAAAAGACGGTCACACGAGAAAGGCAATAAACACGGGACGACGCGCTACTAACAACTGAATATTTTTATTCAGAACGCACATCAGTCCAGGAGGCTTGCGAACGGGCGGAGGCCACGGTCTTCCAGTACCGGCGTGGGCGCGGCTAGCAACTGCGGTGGACCCCCCTTCGGAGGTTGTCCTGATCGGGGTTCTCCAGGAGCAAATAAAGTTAATTTCATCATCATCATCATCATCATCATCACATTTATATAACGCAATCCCAGTAACCCCCCGCCAAGACGATCGATAACAGACAGTTACCTAAAGCATCACATCATCTGCTCGCACGTGTCGTTGTAGGAACCCTATCTCTGTTTCCTGTAAACTGATAGAGGGCTGGCTTATGCACCTCGAACCTTCGTGGCTAACGTGAAATGCCTCAGTAATTTCCCTCTGAGTTTTCGTTTGGGGCCTGTAAACCACGTTTGTACTCTCAAAATGAGGCCTGCATCCACTCTACTTGCAAGGCTAAGTCTGTGCATGTCCTGCCAATCAAGCAGCTGTTGTGTTCCCTTAATTGTGAGTTCAGGCACCTTCCAGTCTGCCCGACGTAGACCAACCCTCAAGACAAGGGCGCGTCGTCCTGTGTTTGTCGCCTTTCTGGTGTGACCGTCTTTTCTGCGCATTTTCAAGCTATAAAAGAAGAGTCAGAGTTCTTAGAGTGTACATGGAACATTGTGTCAAACACGCGTTTCAGTGGTAGCGGGACGCGCCTTCCGTCGGGCCACTCCAGACGCTGTCGAATACTATAAGAATATGAATGACGCCGTGCGATTGCCGTCCGACAACCAAGTTCCAGTGAATGTCGCAACCATACAGTTTTGCAATATAGTGTTAGACGTTCTTAAACTGCGCGAAATGACCAGGACACAAGCAAGAAAACAGAGAGAACAACACGAGCGCAGAACTGCCACCTGATTAATGTTTAACAGCAATGCGTGAACCAACAAGCCCGCCAGAACGTATTACTGAATTGCAATATACGTTTACGAATCACATAAGAAACGCCTAAAGGAGATTCTGCGGGGAGGTTTCAACCGCTCCGAAGACATGGTTCTATGATACGCAGCGGCCACAAGTAGACAGCGTCTACAGTTTCTGTGCCTTCGTTTATTTTTTTCTTCGTTCTCCACAATGGCCGGACCGACATGCCCTGCGGGCCTTCCTGCTTGTGCGTCCAAATACGACACACGAAAGGGCACGAAAGGGATACACGAAAGGGTTCCGGTATGGTTTTCTCAGTATCTTGCTTGCTTAAGAATATTTTCGCATTTTCAAGGCATTTCTACTATCACACGCGCGGCAAGAGCGTCTCAGGAACATAGACTTTCCAATTAACACGAGTGTTTGGTCGAGTTGGTAGTTCATCGTGAAGAAAATTTCAGCAGCGCGGCAATAAACGCGAATGCAAAGAAGAGAGTGTCAGCTCTCTTTTCGTGCATTCGTGTCTTTTCCCGCTCTCTTGAAATTTTCTTCACGATAAAATTACCATCAACTTGACATGGTCGAATTTTCGTCGGAGTTGGCCTTTTAGCTAATGCCGTCATATTTATTCAAAATCGTAATAATGAAACTAAAGAAAATATACTTTCACAATAACGCGCAGCTCTAATAGCTTTCCTTCTTGGTTTTCCTAGCATCTCCAACAGCCATCTCCCTGAGACATGCGTACACCGGCATGAATAATTTGCGCTTGTAATATTCTTTTATGCGTAACCATTCGCTCGATGCATTAGAGGATTGCATTGTACGACGAGCGTACGATATACCTCGACCCCTGCTTCCCTGAATATGCGAACAGGCATGCGGAAGGAAAGTTGCTGTGTCGGTCAGTAGCGGAATGCGTAATACGGGATGAGCCTGCAGGCTCTACGAGTATTTTTATGGGCTGCATGTTTCGCGGGATTTTTTTTATTGCTCCTTTGCCCTTTTATTACCCCATAATTTCGCAACCGCTATACGTATTCTTTGGCCGCACTCGCGGCATATTTCGCCACGCCAACGTCCGTGCCCTTTCAAATGCCAAGTCCTATACGCATTCGAAGGAAATGTTGCTCAAACGACTCTACAGCGCAAGCAGCGGCGGATTTGTCGTATAGACGAACACAGCGTGGAGTGCAGCGTTCTGAACCGCCTCCATAGCGTTTGCTTCCTAGATTTGTTAATTTACAGCGAAAACAATACGCAACGCAGTATACGTACTTTGCGAGTAGAATTATGTACTCTGTCAAACTTTTTTTCTGTTGATGTAGCGTGCTGAGGGAACATAATGTACTTTTCGCGATGATGTCTCTCTCTAACCTATTTCACGCCAACCTGGACGATTTCGTGCGTGAAGCTGATTATGTGTTAAAATAGACAATATCAAAACAGACGAAGCTCGTTCTATTTCGGCAACTGAACTTGTGGCGCTTGGCACGGGAACGCTCTTATCCAAACATTGAAGTAGGTATGTAAGACTGGGTATAGGTGCCCTGTTAAAGAGGCAGAATAAAAGGCAACGCATACATATTAAGGCGTTGGCAATGGAAATTCAAGACGTCAACTAGCGAGTAGCTGAGCATGGAGAAAGAAGTGACCAGAATGCGACAAGCTTCTGCATTGAGTGAGGAGCGTTTAGCTCCGTAGAAATAAAGAATATGTAACTAACAGGAAATCGAAGAAGCCAACCGCACAGAAGCGCGAAATTTGGTTATACAGCGTGTATCCATACGGTGCAGCAGCTTGATACTCGCCACTACTTGCGGCACTCCAAGGGCAACTACCAGGACATGACGACGAATTCTCCAGCCATTCGCAATGACACTAAAACAGCGCAATCTGAGGCGAAGATTACGTAATGGATAATTATTGCCACGCATAACTTTGTCATCGATAACAGAACACTTCTCCAGCTTGTACTTGCGAAACTTCGGAGGGCGTTCACACGTGGTACAAGGGCGGGAATGCCGGCGTCTACGACACGTCACCAGTTCGTAATGAAGTGCAGCTTCGCCTTCTCGCCTCTCAACGAAACTTGCGCAGCAATGTCGACTAGATGAACTGAGCCCGGGCCGAGAAATTCTAATCTGGTTTCAGAGGCGTACAGAGCCGCAAGCTATCATAACACGCTATACTGTCCGTCTTCTTGGCCTGGAAGTGAAAAGTCACGCGTGTATCTAGAACTTCCACAAGTTTACCCCTTTACTATCTTGATAACATTCTTCTGGATTCTGTTAACCCTTACAGGTATCTAGGAGTTCACATCATGGCTAATCTAAACTGGTCACTACATATTGAATACATTATTAACAATGCTAACCGCATGCTTGGCTATTCACGACGTAACTTTCTCACTGCTCTATGTGGCTTAACATTGCAGGTTTATAAGACACTAATATGCTCTAAACTATAATATGGTACAACCGTGTGGGACCCAAGCTATGACAATTTAGTAAATTCCCTTGGACTTGTACGGAATAACTCCGTTCGTTTTATATTGTCTAATTATAACAGAACTGCGAGCACCTCAACCATGAAAACTACCCTTGCATTTCTTTCTTTAACATCTCGTAGAAAAGTTTCCTGTTTAACACTATTTCACAACATGTATCAGCATTCTTTCCTGCATGGCCAACTATACTCCTTCGCCCACAGCACATATCTCGCCGCATCGATCGCCATCACAGAGTAGGTATTTCCTTATGCTGACCTGAAAGTCTTGGGATCGAATCTCGGCCGCGGCGGCCGCATTTTCGATGGAGGCGAAAATGCTTGAAACCCGTTTACTTAGGCGCACGTTAATGAACACCAGGTGGTCGAAATTTCCGGAGCCCTCCACTACGGCGTCCCTCGTAATCATATCGTGGTTTTGGGATGTTAAACCCCAACAATTCTATTATGTTCCGGGATGCATTAGCTATCACTGTAGACACCGCAGCATACGTATCCCCCTTGTTAAGCAGACCCACTTGGCACCACTATCCTCATTCCCTAACGCCGATCTTCGCAAGGACTGACACTTTTCGGTACTCCTTTTTTCCACAAACAATAGCTGATTGGAATAAACTAACCGAAGCATTTCCCCAACGCCCTTGACCATTTGTGTAGATACTATTCTTCCATGACTTCCTTAGAATTGTATTATGACCAAGTTGTTCAATTGTTCTTTTTTTTATTTAAGTCGTAACCCTCCGTTTTATGTCCAAAAAATTGTGTAAAAGACGCTTTGCAACCTTGTTTCATTCTGTTATTTAGTGTGTATCATGTATGCTCACCCTGCTTGGACTTTTTGTCCGCAGTATTCTCTAAATAAATAAATAAATAAATAAATAAATTAGGCTTTTTGATGAATTAGAACATGTATTAGTATGTAAATGTATTAGGTAACATTGTACTATACGAGGTTTATTTGCATGAATTAACTGTATTCACAGCTTTCTTGTTCAATTATTTTTTCTCAGCCCCCCCCCCCCTAATCGATAATGCGATTTGGAGCTGAGGGTAAAATAAGTAAATAAATAAGTATATCACATGTGTATAATTTATTTTTCTCGCTTGCTGCACGTTTATATATATATATATATATATATATATATATATATATATATATATATATATATATATATATATATATATATATATATATATATATATATATATATTCCTTAATCGAACATTCTAGCGGCTCGTGGCACGCACGACATACAGGTGCTTGTTTGCGGCTGACAATGACGGCTAAAGGCAACCAGGACAAATCGCCCGCAGGAGCTTCAAGAGGGAGATAGTCCGACCAGCACACAAAGGACATGGGCAGAGAGAGGAATTCGTGCGTTTCCAAGAGCCACGAGGAGCTCATGTCCACACCACAAGCGTTCAAATATTCAGGGACACCTACTTGGGGCGACTCTCGAGTTCCTCCCGAAGACCCAGCCGTTGGGACGCGCGCGGCGAGCAGGTGCGGCTGACGGGTTCTTTCTCGGCTTGAGACTATCCTCAGAAAGCGTGCTTCCCCGCTCACACCAGGTTCTTCGCCTTCTCACTCTTTCAGCAAAACAGTTACGTCAACAAATGCCAACAAAAAAAAAATGCTGTTAAAGATGACTATGTTCTTCGATTAAGCTTGCGGTGCCACTTTTTTTTTTTAATGGACCTTAACGCGTATATGTCAGGTGGTGGCAACTCTGTTTGCTCTTTATTTTCCGACCCTCCTGATGACAGCTTCCATAGGTATTTAATACTCGACTCACTTCTCATTCTGCGACAATTTAACGGTAGCGCCGATGAGCAAGCAACCATAGCATGTCGAACTAGCTCAAAAGAATACCGCACTGTAGCGCTGGAAGATGTGGCAGCTCCGCGGAAGTTGTCCTACTAATACAGCCGTTAAACTGCTGGAACCGACTGAGAAAGGAACCAGAGGCTCGAAGACGTGGGTTAAGACATCACTCGTAGCATTTTTGTTTTTGTCTCAGTGGTGTCACTAAGTGGTCTGTGCAGTCACTTGCGATGGACTGCTAAGCTGCACTTTTCTCTAATCAAAAATTTTGAGAACCACAACACAAGCAAAAGTTACGCCGCGCCCGCTTATTTTTCTCAAGCTGAGGAAAAAAAAAACAATGCAGCGGTGTTGTGCTTCTTTGGCCAACCGGTCAAAGGACCATTTAGGTGAACCATCGTACCAGGAATATAGGCGAGGCTTTCAACCCATCTTGTGGCGAGACGAGGTGGCAGGCGGCCCGCTGTTGCGGATAACCTGACGAGGAAACGAAAGCTGAAAGGTCTGTGCTTCTGTTGGGCAACCGTTCTAGGGACCAGAGAAGTGGCCGCTGTTCCGGCTGCTTTTGCGACTGGTGCTGAGGGTGGCTGCTGCTGTCCCCGTCTTGCTTCCGGTTGCGAGCGTAGTAGCCGCAGAGCTACTGCGCAACTGCTTGAGCTATAGTGGTGGCCCTTTATGTCAGTGCTGTGGCTGTAAGCCTTTATATGCAGTGGGTCGACCCTCGATGACATCATCCACGAGTTAGTCAACCCTTCGGGACGATGAGGTGGGCGTCAGCGCGTCTACCGGTTCCCCTACAATAATACCCACGGCGAGAGACCTTGTTCTTCTTTAGAAGTAAACTTGTAGGATACACCATGCCACTTCACCTGTTAACATTTAGCTTTCATTGAGTGATACTTCACTCTTTCCCGAATGTATACTGATATTTACTACCCACAGGGAAGTAGTAATACTAAGTTAATAACTTAACAACCACGACAAGCACAAATAAAAAAGTGAAACCTTGTGTTATTGTCTCTTCATGGGACTACCCTGGTATCATCAGATAACAATGTATCATAGAGGCATGAACCAACAATAAAGAAGAACACACACACACATACAAGCACGCACATATTAAGGCTTCCGCGCGACACATACTCTAGTAGCAACTCTAAGGATATATAAAGCTCTGCTTTGGTTACAGATCTGCACACGTTGTACAGGTGAGGTAACCATGAATTTAGACATACATTTGATGTTTAACACCAAGATTTTTATATCTTTCTACTTGCATATACTTGTACAATGACGTAGCACAAAACTGCCATTTCAACATAAATAAGATGATTATAGCAAGCATCAATTTTTCATGACACTGTCTCACTCACAGCATAACACACCACGGCCGTTAAAGGTAGTGACGTTTATTAACCCGCCACCAACGCAAGTATGCTCCGTTTCATACATCAGGTGCAACGCTGTGAAAGCTATGCAAGAAGTTCGGCCAGTAAGATGTGTAAGTATACGCGCGTCTTGCGCTCGGCTTTCGTCGTCGTAAACGCTCGGGCGGGCCGTGGACAAGCCCCAGCGTAATGCGTCGCGACGCGCTGCAAATGAGACTCCGAAAAGCGAAAACAAAGAGACGCTAAGCGGTCCAGAGCAACGTACTGACAACCACATAACGGACTTTGTTTACATCTAAGGCACAAAGCAGCTTCATTTATTACTCAGCCTAAAGAAGAATAGAACTCATATTGCGGGCGGGCGAGCGCATCAACTGCAAGAAGTCTGGCTAGCCTTCACAGCGTTGCACCCGATGTATGAAACTGAATGCAGTAACCTCTACTAACCCCGACTCTTTTACAGTAACAACAATGTTTACTACCTCTCATATATTTCTAAAGGCGAGTAATATTGGACGCATACAGTCGATGTATGGGCTTTTCGAATGCTGGGATCGACGTTTTGGTATGTTGTAAAGAGCAAAAAAAAAAAAAAAACGGGTCAGTACTAAGATGGAGAGATGACTTAGCCTGATATCAAGCTACAAAGTTTTGCTAGGTTTCGATTAATGAAAAATAAAAGAGCGCCTGCGTGTGTAAATGTTTTTGAGCATGTAAGTGTTTAGGTAGAGGGGTGGGGAGAGAGAATGTGGGTAGTAGAGGGACGAATACAGTGGCCGTATAAAAATATTTGAAAAGGGGTCTTTACTTATTTAAGCAATTACCCTGAAGTTGCTCGTTGAGGTATTCCGTTCTTCGCCATTCATATGAGCCCATCTACTAAGACAGTAGTCCTCGGAGCTATTTGTGGGCTAATAATTAAGGAGTGGTCCTGAAGCCCCCCAATTCATCATACAGACATTCTAACTTTGTCGACACATGATCCTAGGGTCAATTTGCATCATTACGCATGAGATGCAGTTTCGATTCTATGAGATAAGGGAGGCAACGAGCGAATTAACATTACGCGAGGGCGAACGAGAAGTAAAATAACCCCGAAGCCTTCTAATTAGAAGCAATGACCCGGACCGTAATTCCGTGATAATTAATACCGATGGCCCGGGGCTATTTAGTGCGAATAGCGAGAACGGGTGGATGATAGCTTTTCGCTCGCTTCTTATCTGAATCAACGTCCTTTTTCTCGAAATACTCACCATAATAAGTTTAATAGACCAATACTGCTCCACATAACATTAAAACCATGTTGCCTCGCGTGTTACTTCTCATTAAAATGGCGATCTCGCGCCTTTTTCATGAGTCTTTCTTTAAAAGTAAGAACTTACAGCCGCTAGAGCTATATCCCACTGATGAAACAAAGTGGCGTTTCTTTTTTACTACGAACAGAGTAAACGCATTCAGCAACAAACATTCTTGCCAATGCGGCAAACAAAACCATACATACATACATACATACATACATACATACAACATACATACATACATACATACATACATACATACATACATACATACATACATACATACATACATACATACATACATACATACATACATACATACATACATACATACATACATACATACATACATACATACATACATACATACATACATACATACATACATACATACATACATACATGCTACCGATTTGGAGTGTGAATGGTGAGATGTGTGGATCGACACATTTTGGTTTAGATAAAGAGATAACGCTTTATCGAAAGAAGGAGAATTCAGCCGACGTTTAGAAGTCGCTGACATGTTACTGTGCGTTGGGAGATAGAGACAGAAGGAGAGAGACGCGAAAAGAAAAATGCGAGAAGATGTTAGAAAATAAAGAAGAAATAAAAATGAGATGCTAAATTTTCTGATTCTTGGGTGGGGACGTGCGCTGATAGAGTCCGTCGTCGTGTGTAACGCCCAGCATTTTGCCACACGATGAAATGTGGAAAGACTCGGTAGGTACTTCGTTTTATAAGCGGCGCTCGGATGGAGCAATTGCCGGCAATCTTTGGAAGGCTGTGTATCCGCCTGCAGCAAACACTCCTCCCCTTTATGTCGCCGTACAGATCAAGAGCGCCTGGTGCATTGAGCCATCGTTGTGGAAATCGCTTGAAGCGGCGGCCGCTGTCATTTTCCTTTTCACTTTAATAAGATACATATTGATAAATTGTTATTTATTCGTAGTTTGTAAATCAAATCCTGAAATGTAAATATTATGAGAGTACGTTAACTTTCTCTATACCTTCCTTGGCTACGGAGTGTTTTTGGCATCATGTGGTTTTTATTTAAAAAGAAAAAAAAAAGAACCGTTCTCTTCACCTAGGTCTTTCCTCCTCATGACACACCCGCATACACACATGCAGTCGGCCTATATTCTTTACGCGTAGGTCTGGAGTTTTGCAAATGACAATAATGATCGCAATGAAAAGCTTTTAGTAACATTTTGCGAACAGTTGAGTCTTCGTCCATTATCCATACTTGGATGACCGGCTAATCAAAGTAGAAAGGTCACTAAGCAAAGGTGATCTCTTCAGCACATTAGCATGCGTCAGCACCTTCTTCAGGCGTAGATATAATTGCAATGATACGCGCGTGATAGAGTGACTGTGCCTCTACACCCACGATAAGCGCCGTGCGCATTCGCGTGCATAGACCCACTCGCAAAAGATACGAACCGTCGGAATTACTTCAGAAAATACAGCGGGATTTGGTTCTCACGCGACTGCCACTTCTGAGCGGATTATTCGGGTATATCGCGCAGGAAGATTAGGGGTGTCTAACAATGTGCCAGTGTTTGCGTTCTCTGCTTGCTCTGGCGTGCTTTGGGATATCACAGGGTTGTTTTCACTGGCTTAGGGCTGCGCGCTTCGGTAATGCCGTACAACCCTCTTCTTTATCCTCGTAGTCGCCCGTTACTGTTACCAGAAGAAATTCTACATCTAGGCCAATGGTCCATTTAAGACCGGGCAGACGCTATTGTTACACGTACAATATATATAGTGTAGTCTTTTAGCAAATTCATTTCTTTAGCGCGGCCCCTAGTGAGCTCGAAGGCTTCATGAAACATTGTGCCGGGGGCTTTGCGCCGAGTGTCATGGTGCATGAGCACATACTTTCGAGGGGGAAATAACCTACCTATTTCCTGAACCGATATTAGGAATCGTTCGAATCTTATCATAATATATACCCTTAGGTTCTTCGGTTGTTACGCCCCGCCACTGTGGTATAGTGGTTATGGCGCTCGACTGCTGACCCGAAGGTCGTGGGATCGAATCCCGGCCGCGGCTGCTGCATTTTCGATGAAGGCGAATATATTTGAGGTCCGTGTACTTAGATTTAGGTGCGCGTTAAAGAACCCGAGGTGGTCGAAATTTCCGAAGCCCTCCACTACGGCTTCTCTCATAATCATATCGTGATTTTGGGACGTTAAACCCCAGATATTATTATTCTTCGGTTGTTAAAGATTTAGCAGCGTCGTCGCAACACGAGGTAGTCCTTAAAAAGAAGCCTATTACACCCGCCGATACTATCGCGAAATCACTCAGTGAATGTGGTTGGTAGCCAGAAATCAAGTAATCGACTCGTCCATGAAGAAATAGTGGTACTTTCAACGCAGATACAAGTGGTGAGACTGCGCAGCATCTCCCATTATCAAACTTATGCAGTATATCGTGAGCAATATGAGTAGGAACACACGATCATGCACGTGGCCATTATCCACTACCGCGTCGCTACCGTCTCGCTAGCGTTGATACAAAACGGCGGCTGATCGCGTGTCAACGGCTACTCGCGATCGTAAGGCGGGAAAACGACGCTGAGCACGGCAGCCTGCTGTTTACTCCTCTACGCAAAATAATACTGCTGGTAATCTGTTCTTCCATTCATTTGTGTGTGTATGTGTGTGTGTGTGTGTGTGTGGGTGCGTGCGTGCGTGCACCGCACAATATCAAGATACAACAAAATGGGAATAAGAAGCGGTACTGCTGATTTTGCCGCGCGTGAGCGCTACAGCGGGCGCTACAATATCAAGCCGTTATCTGTCTCATACTTTCTGCGCGTTGTAAAATCAGATGCGTGGTGGGGGTAACAACAGTTCACTGAAAAACTTTGCCCTTTCCACTTTATTTTTTAACCGCGCCATCCGAGTATTAATAGAATCGGGGTTTGAGGCTATTTGCCACGCCGTCACCTTGTTCCCGCTCATATTGCTCACGATAGTACCTGCCTGACAATACTGCAAGATACGGCACCCCCGCCACGGGACAGCGCGTTGTGCTTGTCTCCAGAATTTTCCCACTTAGCTGTTACGCTGTCTCGACAGCCGGCGAACTGACTACCGCAATGCGAAACTTTAATTTACTGGTGAGAGCAGACCAAGCCGACGAATTGCGTAATGGCCTCCAGACTTCAGTCTAGGTGGTGGGGATCCTGGCACGAGGTTCATTAGTGCCGTTAACTCCTATTGCACACATGTCTCGGACTGTGGGAATGCATTAAGGTCTTGATCTGGAGTGACAGCGGGTTCCGGATTTCGTTTATCGCCGAGGTAAGGGTTTTGACTAAGGCTTGTTTTCGTCGTTTCTTTTTATATTACATACCGGCCACAAGTAGGAGGCCCGGATATCTCAAAGTCATAGATAGTAAACGTAACCAAAACAACAACACTGACAACATGAGACAATGACGCGAAAAGTGTAAAATACTTCCACAAGTCTATAAGAAAATGGCACAAGTCTGTCGATCACACACACACACACACACAACACACACACACACTACACACACACACACACACACACACACACACACACGCACACACACCACACACAACACACACACACACACACACACCACACACACACACACACACACACACACACACACACACACACACACACACACACACACACACACACCCGAAGAGGTAACTGAAGTACAAGAATAACAAAACGTACGTGTACCGGCAATGTGAAGGCAGAGGAAATTGAAAATGCACATTAGCTACTGTTCACAAGTAGTTCGCTGTCTTCGAGAATTCTCGTATAGAGTCTTGATAGCCAATATGTGCAATGTTACGGTACGGCCGGAGCCCGTGCACTTTCTACACAAAGAAAGGGTGCGCACCTAATTATGAAAAGCAGCGAAGTGCCTCTAGCTGGTTGTCATTTTGTGGACATTCAAGGAGATAAGGTTAAACAGAAGCCCTAGAGACACTATCAGTGATTTAGCGTCTCTATGGCCTAAATACGTGCTTCAGATTACGAAAAAATGACCCATTTCTGCTTTCGGCCACGAATTTGAATACTAAACAAACACGCATTTTCTGCAACAAATGCACACAGCTTGTAGAATGTCTACAGTAGTTCATCCATTATCGAGTATTACCTTTTTGACAACCTATGACTTTCTGTGCTTCGAACGCCGCCTGTCGGCTTTTCGAGAGTTCGACCAAGTGCACAATGTAATTGACGAAGGTTACCGCGATACAAACGCAGACGGCCGCGTCGAGAGATTTGAGCACTTTCGATGATGGAGCTCTGAGAGCTCGTAATCTAGCAAGTTTCAGTTATTGCTTGCGGGAACATTCTAACAACGGGAACAGACTGGCGACGAGCGGCCATGTTAGCCGTATACAGTCGAATCTCGTTGATACGCGTTTTTCACGGGAACCGGAAAATAAAACGTTTATGCAAAAATCGCATCAAGCAAAGAGGTTAAAAAAAGGAGCAAAATATGCATACTCCGTCAGCAAATCACTTTTATTGAGCAACATGGCAGCAGCTGGTCAATATGCGCTGCACTTTCTTGTTTTCATCATTGGACGCAGCGGCCACGTCTGGTAGCGATCTTTTCGCCGTGGAATCGACGAAGCTGCGACCTCAGCGGCTCTGCAACGTGCAGATAGTGGCTTGTTGGAACACGGTTTCAGCTAGTATACCGAAGAATAAACGTGGTATGTCTAAATATATCCGTGCAGATACACTTTCGGGGCCGTATTATCCAATTTCAGGCAAAAATCGGATCGTATGAAACGCATGAAATCGCATTATTTCCAAGGGACGTTGGACGTTGGCCGGGAACAAAAAGAAAAACGTATTAGGCGAAACCGTATTATGCAAAATCGTATCAATGAGATTTTACTGTACACCGTTCGCGGCTACAGCAAGCCTTTCTTCATTTGACAGAGCGAAATGGCTGTCCTGTCCTTAAACGCAGACCAGCCATCCAACGAGATCGTTGCAGAACTTGCGACAAATAGTATAAGAAACCATTGCACAAGATGCCCGCCTCTTTGGTAAAAATCGCAGATTTTTCTTTTCATGGTATCCGCCTCTGACAAATAAATTTGCTGGAATGTAATTTTTTGGTATTGCTGTTGGCCCACTTTTCTTCTTCTTGTACCATGGTGTATATGTATCGCCCGCGTGCAAATAACCACAGTTGTTAATATCGCCGCGTCTTCGTCTTATCTGCCAGCTTCCATGCCCGGTTTGCCCTATATATAGTTGACATACGTTACGCAATATGGCTTACGCCATCAGTACGTTCGTTTGCGTTCCAGGAGACGGTACCCTGCGCCAGTCTTGGGCAAGACATGGGAGTTAATTACGGCAATGGGCTTCTATTAGCTCATCAAGGTGGTTGTGTAGGCCGCGCCAGGATCCTTTCGGTCGATGCGAATATTAACCGTTACAGGTCCGCTTAGACAGCAGTGCGCAGTACGCTAACCTCATTTGCCCGTGTTCGTGTATGTTCTCTTGCCCAAATGCTGTAGAATATGTCTGCAGCAGCTAAAGCCCCTTTGTCACATCGATCGATCTCGTGTGGGCTAATAAGGAAGCGCTCTGACGTAAGAGAACATTTATGAATATCGGGCCGTGATCATTTGGCGAAAACCAGGGTCATCTTGACGTACGAAGTTGGTTACTTGAAGATTTGGTACCACAAATCATTTCCTGCTACGAGGGAGAATTTTAGCTTGATATCTTCAACGCAAGCAATCAAAAATTTGAAGCGGCAGTCCTGTAGTTTCTGTACTTTTACTAGAGTATGATGCCACCAAATTACTCCTATGGGACTAGCTCGATGCTGTCAAACCGAAGGTCTCAAACATTTTTTACTACAGTTGCTCACATGGTAGTATACATAAAAACATGTCCTCAAACTAGTGCAATGTAAATATCTGGAGGAGGAAGGTGTACACCTCATTGCAAAATTTTACATTTTCGGAAACTCGAAATCTCGCTTGTTCATGACACAATTCAAGGTTGATAGTGTCTAATGGTAAGCTTTATTTTCTGTTCCGGAAACGCTCTTGTTTTAATCCTTTTCTTGTACCTGAACCGTTTTCGGACATCAGCACTACATATATCTACGTACCTCCGCTAAAAAGCTATGCAGCCCGAAACTAATGCCGATTAGATGCTACCAACACTTAAGTGATGATAGCTAAACGAAACGTAAGCCGTTTTACGGCAGATCGAGAGGCAAAACAGGCTGCTGTGCTGGCGCATTGCAACAGATTTGTGCACAAGAGAGAGAGATAATAAAACGAGAGAAAGGCAGGGAGGTTAACCAGAATTGTAGCATCCGGTTTGCTACCCTACACTAAGGGGAGGGGGAAAGGGAAAGAAAGATGGAAAGGACAGCGGAGAGAAGAGCAGGCGCGCGATAAAAAAAAAGGTATAAACAAAAGGAAGCTGTAGAGCCGGAGTACTACAGCCTATTCAATAGGCCACTGGCACGCAAGAAGTTCAGTAAGGCCTTAAATGATTTTCGCTGTGCAGACAGTTCGGGTCGGCATTCCACAAGAACAGCAGTAGTAATTATAGGAGACCATGCGCTCACTACGGAACTAACACGAAGCTGTTCTTGCTTCCCAGTGGCATAACGAGTTGACGAATTCTTATTCAACGCACTCAACTTTTGCTTTACCTACCCTGTGTTCCTTATGTATTGCTGTTTGCGACATATACTACTCGACAGGTGCAGCAAATAAAAGATATGAAGTAACAGTTTTCGGGCAAAGTGTCAACGAGTCCAAATGTGAATACACTGCGCGCGCTGTGTACAAAGCTATCCGCTGATTACATATTCACCAATATGACCAGAAGACTACTCGGGTACAAATTCACTTTTTACTGGAGGCAGTTGCACGTTGAGAGGTAAAAAAAAATCGGCAGATCTCACGGCTCGTGGGCATCGGTCTCATGCGAAGCAGTCTATGCTGAATTTTTTCGCTGCGAGCCAAGCGTTACAAGGTGAATCAACGTGTTTTTGTAAGCGTAGTAGTCTTGTGCACATCGTGAGCTTACCAAGAACGTCGACTACACTGGCGTTGAAACGGTAACTTATGGCATGACTTAACGTCAGCACTCACGTTAGAACGCAGACGTCAGTATATCGAAACGGAGTGCACTTTACGGTGCGATGATGCGAATATCATACTCATGACGGCCAGCGCAAACGGAACGCGAACGAGACAGCCCTCGCCCGGCTGTGTTCTCGTCCGGGTTCCGTTTGCGCTGGCCGTCACGAGTATTTTTCAACTCGCCCAACTCGCTACCCTATTACAGTCGAATATCATACGTAACTTTCGTTAGCGTACTTCCGCGGGATCGAACAACGCTTGAATATAGCTTGCTAAATCATAGGAATACAAATGTAATGTTTGTTATACTGCTATAAAAGCGGAGCCAACACTGGAACCACAATTGACGTTAACCCGACATGACGCATGTATCATAGGAGTACATATGTAATGTTCATTTCGTTTTTACAAAATTAGATAGCCAGCACAGTAGCCACAATTTTACGCCTGGATAGGGTCTTTTTCCAAAGCCGTTTCAAGACCTAGCGTGGCTCTGTGGTAGAATACTTGACTGTCACACAGAATGCTTGTGCTCGTTTCCTGCTGGGATCCTGATTTTTAAATGGGAAGTGTTTCTTAAGGAACCTCAGGCACTTTGAGCGTTTCTATCTATATATCTATCTATCTAGCCGACGAGGATGTGGATCATCTGCTGCTCGACTGTCCCAAGCACATCACACATAGACAGCGACTTGAACAGGAACTCCACTCGCTGCACTCGGAGCGAACGTTCTCGTAGGCGAAAGTACTAGGCCCATGGTCATCTCGGATAAATCACAAAGTGATGAAAGTGCTTCAGTATTGTTCTTTTTGAAGGCACTGATATTTGCGATGAATATTGAGCGGACTACATTGAAAGTGTGCACTGCGATTTTATGTGTGCTCTGTTCAAACGTTGAACTGTTGAACTTACCTAGGACTGCATATATGCATGTATATATATTATTTTTGTTTCTTAATTTTCTATACCCTAGCAACCAACTGCAAAGGGGTAGTCGTCGCCAAGCAATGGAGACAACTTCTCCATTTATTTTTTATTTCAATAAAAAAAAGGTCGTGTTGCACGCTAGGGTCCGCATATCTTTCGCGCATGCACTTCACATAATCTTTCTTTGTATAAAGTTGTGTTTCTTTCAGAAGCTTAGTTGAAATTCAGCACTTGTTCTTGTCCTTTCCTTCCTGCGTATCTGCGTCTCAGTTTTTGCACTGTTTTTATGATGCATTTTTGAAAGACGTAGCTTTATAATGTGGAAATGTGCACGTAATGTACGGTAAGAAGCACTCATTAGAACACCTCAGCGCTACTTGTCGCAGTACACAACAACTATCCTCTATATGGATAGTTGAATCCTTTATATGGATAGCGTACCTGTAAGCTTTAGAAGTGCTCTAAGCTACATGTTCTACCTCTTTTCTCTGGAAACGAAATTCGTAAGCTTCGAGTATCTACGAGCACAAACTCACATTATCGAAAGGATTAATTCCTTGATATTATTATATAAAATACTTTAAAAGTTCTATTTCTATTATGTTTCGTCACAAATCCGCTCCCTGACGTTCGCTGGTACTCTCCATTAGGCTGAACTAGAGGGTAAACATAAAAAAAAAGTCTGACAAAAGAATGCTCACGCGATGAAGCCTCAGCCATGCTTTCATGTCCACGTTTGGTTTCCGCTGAAAACGGTTCCTGCCATAAACGAACGAACGGATATCAAACGTTATTCAGAGGCTTCATTCACAAAGAAGCCACGCAGATGTAAAATATGGCAGCAATGCATCGATCGACGTTAACTTTTACATCCGCTTTAAGCCATTAGATCGTGCAGTGTGCATGAATTACTGCGGCAGGAAGTTTATTCTGCTTCAGTTGAACGAACAGGAAAATCGGGTGCCTCCCGACATTGCGTCGACGGCGAAAGTGAAACTGGTTCTTACGCTACCGTCGAGATTATGAACTCAGTGATACTGGCCTTAAAAATATAATGTCGAATATTACGCAAGAGTGGCACTATAGCGGTGCACTAGAGGCAAAAGTACATCGATTGGCTGTGTCTGTGCATCAGATTGCAGAACTGCGAGGATCAAGGCGTAAGTCCTCCTCATATCGAGTTCGCATAGCGTAAGGGCGCACGATGTTCCTTCGGTGGGGGCCGTGTACGAAAAAGGAAACAGACAGCTGCCACTACTGATATCGGGGAAGCCTCAGATATGAGACGTCTCCGCTACCTCGCAACGTCAATTCAGTGACAGCAACTACACAGAACGTCAGTACAGAGTAAAAGAGGGAAGAGAGACGCAAAATCCTCACGCAGCCTCTGCGGGCCCAAGAAAGTTTCTTGCATAATCTTTTAACATGCATGCGATGTCGTGCATTGGCGCGATTTCCCTCTGTTTTTTTCCCTTGCTATCTTCCGTCAAAGCATAGTTCGACATGTAAGTACCCTTTCCTTCGCAATGTGTTTATGTTGCATCTATTTGCGTGCGCCTGTCTTAAATCACCACTGATACCCTTACATTACCTTGCGTTGACGGCGTCGTTATTTTTCAGAAATCAGCTAGCTTGTGAATAGCGAGGCTTCTCTATCCCGCCTTGTGCTGCTCAGTCTCCTCAGCTGACTGGTCAAAGAGTGCCGACATCTACTTAAAGACACCATTGGTGCGATCTGCTGAAACGTACTTCTCTTGATCCCCTCTTGGACGGACCGAGAAACAATAAAAAGCCGGCCATAGAACTTGTTATCCTTGCACCGGAGGCTGTGATCTTCCCACGACCGTAAATTAGGCTCGCACTGAGAAGCCCATTCAGAAAAAGGACCCTTAATTGGAGCCTAAAGGCAAGTCGGGCTCCGTTCATGTACGGAAATGTATTCGGGATTTTTGCTAGGGTAGTTCTTTTCTCTCCATCTTGTTTATCTCTCACCTTTTGTACAAATTAATTACTCGCTAACGAAGATCTCTACTGCCATCTGAAGTAAAATGTGACACCAGCAGCCGCCACACATAAAAAAACCTTATGAGGTTTGTTACGTGTTGCGGTCATTGCTTACGCTGCTAACGTGAAAGATTTGCTTGTGCACAGTCTGTCGCAAAAGTAAAAACGGCTACTGCTAAAGCCATCGGAGTATGTCATCACTTATTGATTATAGTGGCAATGAAGGATGGCTTCGCGTGTGCTCTTCCGCAGCGAAAAAACCTCCATAAGGTCAAGAGAACTTTGGACGACTCGGGACCACTGACATTTTATGGCTAGGGTCGGGACAGGAGGTTACCGCTATGCAGCGCTAATGCCTTAGAAAAAAATGTGATAATTCCTCCGGGAAACTTAATTTAAAGGCTGCTTACATATTAAGGACATTAAGAAGAAATAAAGAATGCGCAAGCAGAAGATTTCGTGGCAAAAGAAAGCTTTCGCTTTCACGAATGACCATGTACTAATTTCAGCGCTATCATTTTCTTCTTCTCCTGCGCCACTCTCATATGACGTGTCCCCGTTTTTTTTTTTCCAGTCGACCGCACCACGGGAATCTTCCAGGGCAGTAAAAACTCGAGGCACACTTCTCCCCCCCCCCCCCCCCCCCGAGGAGTGTCCCCCTCGATGACTGTGTTCTTTTAACAGGCCGCCGTGCCCGTCCGGTACAACCTGAAAAGGATTGCGAGAAGGTCCGGTGTGGACGTTGTTTTTTCCGCGCCCGTGCGACTGCAGGGACTTTGCAGGCGAGTGAACGCCGAAAGGGAAAAAGAAAATGCTTCGTTTTCCACTAAACATAGCGAGAAGTATGTTGCCTGCGCTAAAGACGTTATTTATTCCGTCCCGCTGTCATGTTCCCGTGTGTACATTGGCCAGACCGGCCGGTGTGTGAATCAAAGGTTGCGCGAACATAAGTACAATGTCACGAAAGTTATTTCCGGACACCTTGCCATTCACTGCCAAAGATGTGGCTGTTTTCCAATTTTTGATAAAACTAGTATTCTCAACAGGGCAAGAGATCGATTGACTAGAGAAATTATTGAAGCGTATGAAATTGATAAAATGAATGATACATGTGTCAGCATGCCATCCTTGTCTCTAACAGATAAGGAAAAGAGATATCTGGATGCGTCACTCTAGGTTGGTGGCAACTGGTTGTGATTGCGGCAGAACATGCGCGTTTGGGTCCTGCTTTTGTTTCTTGTTTTGTGTGCACCTGCTCGCGTGTGTCTATATAAGCGTCACGTGCATATGAAAAATAAACATTCCAGTTGAAAGTCAGCGCTGTGTGTGTGTTTGCGTGTTCCTTCTCCGTCCGCGTCCAGTCGCGCTGTAGAAACTAAGCACCGTCCGGTAGATTAAAAAATTAGGCCCTCTCCTCATCGGTGAACATCGTGAAGCCTATGTGTGCCATTAGGAAGTATCGAGATGCACGTACGTGGCGCTGCAAACAAAGTAAACGGAAAGTTACCGGCGTCACCTTATTCGTGCTATCGCCGTGGAACCGGGGATGTCAGTACGGCGAGATGAAGCACCCCTGCTGACCAGTGGCGTATGAGAAATATTTTTCGGTCGGGGGGGAGGGGGGTGGGCACGCCCTTGATCTGACGTGGGGTCCGGGCAGGTAAGTGGCGCCGAGTATCATTTTGTGCTTTGTATCCCACGGCAGAAAAAAATTCCCGGGGCGGGGGGGGGGGGGCGGCATGGGCCCTGTGTGCCCCCCCCCCCCCCGCCCTGGCTACGCCACTGCTGCTGACAGAAAATTGTTCTTGTCGATCGAAAAATGTCTTTCTTGTTTTGAATGCAGACACAGAACTATGCTTCCGTCACGTGGTCCGTCGATTTGGACGCAGCACGGGAATCACATTTCCTGTGTCATCATTCCCCCAATGCCCGCGAGAAAGGTTTGGAGAGGAAGTACTGATTTAAATAGATGGAAACCGAGAAATCGTCTCGCTGGGCACTCGTTGAAGAAATCTTGGGGAAGTTGCTTTCGAAACGAAACAGGTTACCTCTACCTAAAATGTGCAGTATTTCTTTTTTTACGTCTTCATTATATTCTCTTATTTAACAGAAATTGTCAAAAAACAAAAACAAAGCAGGAACAGAAAGACGGCGCCACGTTATGCTGCATCGATCAGGAGGAAGATCTAGATGACACAATTAACAGCATTTCTTCAGAGAAAACACAACAGAAATCAGTAAACGAGGGTTTTAGGCTTTTGCGCGTCTCTGTGAGTGAATGTTCAAGCTTAACGTCCCGCGAAATCGAGCGGAGTTGCCGACAGGAGCACGTTGAGTATCGATTGCTCCTGGGTCGTCTGCTAGCCATCAATGTATACATCTGACTGTTCTATGGCCGATCCGCACTCAAAATGACAATCCGGCCCGTTTTCGATCACTGACTTCAGCGTTCGGGCTTCGGCTCCCGTGTTTGCGTTATAGCGCAATATATGTGTACAGCATGTTGCGCGTGTTCGGTTGTCAAGCCTGTTCCGTCGATTCAGTTCCGTTGTTCGGAGTTCTAAGTGCATGAAAAACGACCAGGGATGCCATTTAAGTAAATTAAGTGATCGTTACAGGCAACAACCTTTGATTAAATTAGATTAGAAGTTTTCAGCAGCTGCTGTGTAAGCGCGTTGCAAGTACTTAAAATTTCAAAAAAGAGATAGAAAGGTGGAGAGCACGAGGAAAAAAAAATTCACAGCATATCCACGGGTGAATGATGAAGAGCTTGGGCGAAGCTCCTGAAGCAATCATGGTTACACCGTGAAATCTTCAGTGGTTTCGCCCAAGAGTAATCACAGCGATAGCCCAGTACATCATCAAAGACGTGACAAACACTGTATATATTTATACAAGAAATTTTATTGATCGTAAGTGGTAGCTAGACGTGGCTTCCGTTTCCCCTTCATTATAACGGTTTTATGGTCGGTGAAGTGATGGATCGGTGATGGGTCGTAGTGGGATGTTTGCAAAGACGAAGTAGTGGGCAGTTTGCAAAGGTGGCGTCCGTTCCCCCTTCATTATAACGGCTTTATGGTCGGTGAAGTAATGGATCAGTGATGGATCGTAGTCGGATGTTTGCAAACACGAAGTAGTGGGCAGTTTGCAAAGGATCGGTGATGGGTCGTAGTGGGATGTTTGCAAAGACGAAGTAGTGGGCAGTTTGCAAAGGTGGTTACGCCAGACAACGGAGACGTGACAAGGTTAGACTGAGAGGAGCTTCGCCCCTAAAAGGGCATGCACGACGGTGATATGAAATATTGGCAGGTCATACAGCTTATTTTTTATGCAACATATTTTATTCCCTACGTTAATAAATCGACGTTTTCTGACTCGTTCATGGCCGTCTGAAAGTATGCTGAGCAGAATTGGCGTAATCATACTAGCGTAAATAAATACAACGCTTTCACGTCGGAAAGTCGTAATGTGATGTTTTGCACTAGAATAGTATACATCACTCACAACGGTCGACTCCTGATAAGGCGCGGTAAGATCATTGTACTAAAAAAAAACTCATAGGGTGTCTTATGCATTTGCCTGAGATGACTCGAAGGCGAAATCCTTTTTCTTCAGTCGATGTATTGTTCCTCCCCCGCCTCCCTCCGAAAGCTTTCTGGACCTAACGTGGTATTGTACTGCCTCCAGGATCGGAGGCGTTACAAGCTTGTACACCTCACCTGCTTTTGCACTGCCTCTGTGATCACCACCGATCACGGAGACAGTGCAAAGCGAAACGTCATGTGACGTCACAATATGGGCCGTCATTATGACGTCATAAAAACGTCACATTTCGGCGATCTGTGACGTCATGATGGAGTCATATGGGGATGCCATCATGTGATGATTTTTGTATCACTCGCATGGACGCCGCCGACGGTCAATTTTCGCGGTTAATGAGAAATCCAAGGCTTTAGCCTTAAAATATTGTTACGGAGATATGAAGTGAAGGAAGACGAAGAGCTGGTCAGCCATCGTGACTCTTGTTACTGTTGTTTCCTGTAAATACATATTGTAGTATATATGCTCAAACAACCCCGTAACATATTGGTGGGAGCTGCTGGGCACTACAACAGGCAACGGAGCTCCGAGCGGACGTCGAATCGCTTTCCCAACCATGACTAACGTTGAGCCCTCCGCAGCAGCGTCACCATCTCCCTCACTATACCAATAGTCAATCTTGTTACAGCGTGGTATAGAATAGCGATAATCAGCCAAATGGTCCAAAAGGATGATGGGAAAGAGAGCTCTTCCGCCTCTTCGTGGTCGCTTTCGTCGATATTTCCTACCGTTTACCAAGCTGTACTATCGGTGTCAAATTAAACACAAACAGCGGAGCGCGTTGCCCAAACATTAGGAACTGTAGAGTGCAGGCCGTCCTCTCATCACCACTGACAGGTGCGCACACCGATTATGCAGCACTGCGCGATCGATAGCGTTAATGTGGCTCACGAGCGACAAACCGCATGAGCGTATCTCTCTTTAATCATAAGGGTGCGAACTGTACCACGCGCACCACTGCTGGTGTTTAATACGGCGGTGATAGTACGTGCAACAAGTTTTAATATCCACCCAACTCGCCCAATCCACGTTAGTTGTCCGCGATAACCCTCTGGTCGGTGAACTTATCAATTTTATTTTGTCGTTAAACGTTTTTTGTACACAGGTACACATGACTACAATTGGGAGTGAAGTGTGAATTTTCGTTCAACTCAAGTCCATTTAACAACGCTAATTTTAGCGAATAAGACCTAAAATTGATCGCGCTTCGCTTCCAAAGCAGCGTAGGCTAGAGCACTGCACGGGCCCGGGCCGGCCCGCGGGCCGGGCCGGGCCGTCCGAAGCGTTTTCCAGCGGGCCCGGGCTGGGCTCGGGCTTGAAAGTGCGGGCCCAGGCCGGGCACGGGCTTGAAGCCGCGGGCCTGGGCCGGGCCCGGGCTTGAAGCTGCGGGCCGGGCCGGACTCGGACCCGCTCATTAAAAGGCGTAAGTCGGGACACGCGAATGTTATGCATTCCATGGTCTAAGGTATACTGTGCCAAGCTGAAGCGACACGTATATATATATATATATATATATATATATATATATATATATATATATATATATATATATATATATATATATATATATATATATATATATATATATATATATATATACATACATACATACATATATATATATATATATACATACATAAATATATATATATATATATATATATATATATATTATATATATATATATATATATATATATATATATATATATATATATATATATATATTGCTAAGCGGTTTATTGGACGGGACTCGGCGACAATGCGCTATGGCGACAGTCAGGGCAAGAGCACGGGCTCCGAGAGCGAGCGGCGTTTATAAGAGGACGACCCACTAGGAGCCGCTGGAGAACGCAACCGTTAAACAGTGCGAATTGCTTCGCCACAATTACCCCGGGTACGAAAAGGGAGCCGTCCGGCGACCTAACAGCTCGTCACTATGAGTGGGTCATAGTAGGCCTTGAGGCGCTCCACGTTGACTATGTCGCGCCCTCGACGGCGCATGTCCGAAGCTGGTTCGATGGGTTCGATCAAGTAGTTGACCGGGGATGTGCGCTCGACGACCCGGTATGGGCCTTCGTATTTCGGCAGCAGTTTTGAAGAGAGGCCTCTTGCAGTGGTAGGGACCGAGAGCCATACGAGCGCTCCAGGGAGGAACGTAGGCTCAGAAGTGGTGGTGCCACCGCGAATGCTCTTCTGCAGCTCTTGTTCCTGCGTCGTAAATGTCTTGGCAAGCTCGCGACACTCTTCAGCAAGCCTGGCTGTGTCAGAAATAGGCGCACACTCAGGTGGATCCGGCTTGTATGGAAGTATCGTGTCGATGGTGTGCGACGGGTGCCTTCCGTACAGTAAGAAGAAGGGTGAAAAACCGGTAGTGCTCTGAGGGGCGGTATTATAGGCGTAGGTGACGAAGGGCAGAATGGCATCCCAATTGGTGTGATCGGCGGCGACGTACATCGACAGCATGTCGCCCAGCGTGCGGTTGAAGCGTTCGGTTAGGCCATTCGTCTGCGGGTGGTAAGCAGTAGTTTTGCGGTGAACAGCATGGCACTCTTTCAGAATGGCTGCCACGACTTCTGATAAGAAGACACGGCCTCGATCGCTGAGAAGCTCTTGGGGTGGACCGTGACGCAGTATGAATCTGTGTAGTAGGAAGGAGGCAACATCGCGCGCTGTAGCCGCTGGGAGGGCGGCGGTTTCGGCGTATCGCGTTAGATGGTCAACAGCGACGATGGCCCAGCGGTTACCAGCCGAAGTCAGAGGAAATGGTCCATACAAATCGATGCCCACGCGCCCAAACGGACGGTTAGGGCAAGGTAATGGTTGTAGACCTGCTGGCGACACGTGCGTTGCAGGTTTTCGGCGTTGGCAATCGAGGCAGGAGCGAACGAACTTCTGCACGTAGCGGTACATCCCACGCCAGAAGTATCGTTGTCGAATGCGGTGGTAAGTTTTGGATACCCCAGAGTGCGCGCATTGCGGGTCGGAGTGGAAGGCATCGCATATTTGAGAACGCAGACTGCGGGGTATCACTAGTAGCCACTGGCGGCCGTCGGCGTTGTAATTCCGTCGGTGCAGGAGGTCGTCACGAACGGCGAAATGGTGGGCTTGACGACGCAACGCGCGAGTGGATGGTGTTGCCGACGGATCAGTGAGCAAGTCGATCAGCGACGTGATCCATTCATCCTTGCGCTGTTCGGTAGCGATGGTGTGAACGTTGATTGAAGCAACAGCCATGTGAGGTACTGAGCAGGGGGCATTGTCGTCAGGCAAGGGGGAGCGCGAGAGGGCGTCGGCGTCGGCATGCTGGCGTCCGTTGCGGTACAGCACGCGGATGTCGTAGTCCTGCAGGCGAAGTGCCCAGCGCGCGAGACGGCCTGAGGGATCCTTCAATGACGACAGCCAGCATAGTGCATGATGGTCGGTGACGACATCAAATGGGCGACCATACAAATAAGGTCGGAACTTTGTAAGGCCCATATGATCGCCAGGCACTCTTTTTCCGTGACTGAGTAATTGGTCTCGGCTCTGGTAAGCGTACGGCTTGCGCATGCCACGACGTATTCGGGGAACCCTGGTTTGCGCTGCGCAAGGATAGCGCCGAGGCCTACACCGCTGGCGTCCGTGTGTACCTCCGTTGGGGCCGTAGAATCGTAGTGGCGGAGTATGGAAGGAGACGTCAACAAACGACGGAGCTTTGCGAACCGCGTAGTCACACTCGGACGACCACGAATCTAGGGGTCCGTTACTTCCAAGGAGCTTCGTCAGCGGCGATATGATGGTGGCAAAGTTTCGTATGAAGCGTCGAAAGTACGAACACAGTCCTACGAAATTGCGCAGTTCTTTTACGGACGTAGGTTTGGGAAATTCGGCCACGGCCCGAAGCTTGGCCGGATCGGGAAGGATTCCATCCTTGGACACGACGTAGCCGAGGATTGTCAGCTGCCGTGCTGCAAATCGGCACTTCTTCAGATTCAGTTGGAGGCCGGCGTTGCGCAAACGCGTCAAAACATGCCGCAGACGTTGGAGATGCGTGGAGAAGTCCGGAGCGAAAACCACGGACGTCGTCCAGGTAACACAAGCACGTGTGCCATTTCAAGTTGCGCAGAACGGTGTCCATCATGCGCTCGAAGGTCGCGGGCGCATTACACAGACCAAACGGCATGACGTTGAACTCGTACAAGCCGTCAGGCGTGACAAAGGCTGTCTTCGGTCGAGCGTCATCCGCCATGGGTACTTGCCAGTACCCCGAGCGCAAATCAAGAGACGAAAAGAATTCGGCTCCTTGCAGGCTGTCAATTGCGTCGTCGATTCGCGGCAGCGGATAAACATCCTTGCGAGTGATCTTGTTGAGCCGTCGGTAGTCCACACAGAACCGCACGGAACCGTCCTTCTTCGCAACGAGAACAACGGGAGACGCCCATGGGCTGTCCGAGGGCCGAATAACGTCGCGTCGAAGCATATCGTCGACTTGCTCATTAATGACCCGCCGTTCTGCGGGAGACACGCGATATGGACGTTGCCGCAGTGGTGGTTGGGCGCCGGTGTCGATGCGATGCGTAACAGCGGAAGTGCGGCCGAGAGAAGTTTGCCCGACATCGAAAGAAGAACGAAATTCTTCCAGCAGGCACAGAAGTGGGAACGCTGGACCGATGTGAGGTCGTCAGCAATGGAGGACCTAAACACATCAGCAGGTGACGAATCGGACGCGGAAACAGCACTGAGCGTACCGGAACTGGGACAGTGCGTGTCATCGGGTGCGTCCATAACTTGTGCGTCTTCGAGGGGTTCCACTCTTCCAAGACATTCCCCTCCCACCAACGTAACAATGTATGGAGATGTGTTGTGAACAAAAATAGCGGTAATGCCCTGAGTGACCTGGACGGTCGCGAAAGGTACCAGCAAGCCTCTCCTTGTGCAAACATGGTCCGATGGCGAAATGAGTGCAATGGTGTCGGAGAGGACCCGGCGCAGTCGACTGACACAGCCGTCGACGAGTTTGGAGGCTCTTTGGTATCGTCTTTGACGAGGATCTTGCTCGATACCGGTGAAGTATCTGCCGGCGTCAGATCTGAGAACGGGGAGAGTTCGATTTCGGCTTGTGCGCAATGAATTACGGCGTCGTGGCGGGAGAGAAAATCCCATCCCAGGATGACGTCGTGAGAGCATGCAGCAATTATAATGAACTCGACATCGTACAGAACGTCCTGAATGACGACGCGAGCTGTGCATATTGCTGTAGGATGAATACTCTGGGAGCTGGCTGTACGGAGAGACATCCCAGAAAGTGGCGTCCTCACCTTTCGTAGTAATCGGCTCAATTTTTGGTCCATAACGGATACGGCGGCTCCAGTGTCGACAAGGGCAGATGCGGGAACACCGTCGACAAACACGTTTATCACGTTCGATGGGCTTCGCTGAGGGCTTTCGCAGTTCGATAGCGTCGCAGCCCTTGCCTCCTGGACTGCGACGACTAGTTTTCCTGGTCGCGCGCGACCGGACGTGGGCGCATCGGCGACAGTGAGCGACGTCGTGGAGACGGGGAGCGCCGAGTAGATGGAGCCTGGCGTGACGTCGGCGACAGAGGCGTAGGTGGGGCGTAAAATGTGCGGTTTGACTGGCTGGTGGCGGGCGACACGACTTGAGGCGGTTGGACGCGATTGCAGTAACGCGCCACGTGGCTGGCGTAACCGCATGCGAAGCATATGGGGCGGTTGTCAGGTGTGCGCCATCGGTTTGCTGGAGCAGGGCCCGCCCATGGCGCAGGACGTGACTGACGGGTGGCGACTGGTATGGCTGCATCGTTGGCTGCAGTCGTGGCCTCTGCATGACGTCGGCGTAGGTAGCCGGCACAGCCGCTTCGAAGGACTGATGTCTAGCGGCGGCTTCGGCGTAACTGTGTGGGGCAGCCGTAGGTACTACTGGGGACGTCCTGGCGACAACTTGGGCGTAACTGAGTGGTGCAGAGCTGGATTGGTGCTGGTGGTACTCAGGCATGACCTCCG